>NC_069499.1:920982278-921029778 GCF_027579735.1 Bombina bombina
GTCAGTTCTGATGGTATAAGTGCTTAAGCCTAAAAAGCCAGTGTGTTCTCCGGTTCTATAATTATTGTAAACCTAGAATATATATCGCTGTGTACTAGCAAAGATTAAAGTGCAAACAAATTAACAAATAACGTGACAGTAATACACTTAGTGAAAAAAACTTGAATAGCAATAAAAATAACAATAAAGATAATCTGATCCAAACGTTTGATAATATTTGAAAATAATTTTTCAAATCACTTAGTTAATTGTGCACCAACGAATGTAAACTCAAACAGAAAATTCAGTGAGTCAATGAAGATAGCAGCGATACCCCAAAAAAAAAAAAGGCAAAAAAAAAAACAAATTTGGAATCCAGGAAGGGATCCAAACAATTAGGGTGCGCTAGAAAAGATGTGAATCAGTCACTGCACAAACGTCAATAAGATGATTGGATCGATATTGCCTAATGGCTCCTGTGAGACGAAAAGAGTGGAATGAATGCAGTTCCGTGGTGGCTACTGTTCCGTGATGGCAGCTCCTCTGATCCTCGGTGTGTGGATTCTGTAGGATTAAAGTTGAAAAAGAGGGCGCCACATAGCGTAATAAAGTTTGAACAGAATGCAAGTTGAAATGAATCAAAAATGCTTACAAATAGATATGCACCGTACTGTGACCGGTGCTGACAAGCCGGCTAACACTCACAGTGGTTAGTACACTGGTGTCTGTGGTCTACAGCGTCTGGATGAAAGTCGAGTAGTGATTCTATGGCCGTTACATAGACGACCTGCTGTTTTATATGGAATGGCAATTTTGAATCAGCAGAATCTTTTATTTCACATCTTAATAACAATGATATGGGAATCTCTTTCACAGCCAACATACAAATGATTCAATAGAATATTTAGATTTAGTACTCAGTTGGGGACCCAATCTAACGATAACATCTAAAACGTTCTTTAAGGACGTAGATAGCAACAGCTATCTAGAATACCACAGTAACCATCATAGAAGCTGGATTAACAATGTCCATATAGCCACAGTTCAGACGCATTAGGAAAAACTGTTCAGAATATCAAACTTTTCTCGACCAGAGCCAAATTTTATACAACAGATTTATGGAAAAAATTATCCAGCCCACATTCTAGATCAAGCATTAACGAGAACAAAATTATTAGATAGAAATGCAATATTATCAGAACAAAAACATCAATCAAACAATGGATAAAACAACTGAGCAAAGTAGCACTATGTTTATCACGCAATACAATAATAGCTTTTACAAAATACAACAGATAATTTGTAAACACTGGCATGTCATTCAAAGGGACCCCATACTGAAAAGTATCGTACAGGACAAACCACGAATAGTCTATAGGAGAGCTCCTACTTTGAGAAGTAGACTAGCACCGAGTAAAATAGTTAAACCATACAACAGAAATCTAAAGACAACAAAATCAAGAAGGGTATTTTTGGTCTACAGGGAATCTACAAATGTGGCAAAACTGGATGTATTTCCTGCCAATATATCAAATCTGGTGCTAAACTATTTAAGTCTCATATCACTGGGGAAATTTTTCCTATCCAGGGCTTTTTCAATTGCGATTCCACTTTTGTCATATATCCATTGGAATGTGTATGCGGCCTACAATACGTTGGCCGCACCTCCAGAAAGGCAAAAACAAGGTGGGGTGAACATTTTCGTAATTGTAAAAATTGCAAGAAATCAAAAATTAAACATAGTGTCCCAATCATTGTTTAACAAAACATCAAGGCAATCCTTACATCTTTAATATTTACCTATAGATTTTATCCCCAAGTCCTCAGATTATAATAGAATCAATAAACTTAGACAACGAGAAACCTTTTGGATTTTTAAATTGAAAACTTTGTTTCCGGAGGTTTAAATGCCAACTTGGACTTGGCTGCCTTCAACTAAGGTTTCTCTAAATCTGGTAGCTCAACCCATCTGAATATAAGCCATCTTATTCACCATTATTCCACATTCCCATTTCATTAGACTAAAACTTTATTGACAAATCGCATGCTTTCACAGCAAAGTTTAGAATTATTTACATTTTTGCATATCTTCAAACACTAATACTCACACATTAATGATATCGTCAGATTGCTAGTAATATAATATATATATGTATATATATATATATATATATATATATGTATTTTTATAGCTCATTTGATTATTTTTATTATTTTATACTCGTCTTTATACTAGACACACTCCAGCGGGAGGAAACACCATTAACATACATTGGGTTTCAAATTCCCTCAATCAGTTCAATCTAGAACAGATAGATGCTAATGTCCGCTCAACATGATTTAGAAGCATTATTAGTTCAACATCCACTGCATCTATTTCCGACAAGAACCACCAACAATTTGACGCTGTGGGCAAACACCATTAGATCTTCATTAAAATTCCTGGTAGGGCAGTCCCAAACTAACAAAATCTGGTTCCAATTATTTTCCCTAGGACCGACAAGGTCACGATATTCATTACATGAGCAGGATTCCTTATTCCATGAATATTTCCACATACACATCACTTTTAGACACACAGGTCCCAATCCCCTGCATATTGTTTTTATGTAATAATGATTCTTTCATTTTATGTTTCTTTTTATCGGCATCATATGATCGATATGGGCCAGTGTTTTTCAACACGGTCATTACAGTACAATATATATTATTTTGTTTAAATTAACCTTTTCCATACATACATATTGCATCCCATTTTTCACATTAGCCAGAACCCTTTATTAGCAATTATATTCTGACATCACAGATCTACGCACCAACTTTCACAACATTTATACACTATTTCACACATGCACCAAAGGTGCACATAGTACTAGGATTGCATATACCATTAACAAAATACATAGGACTTTATAACATAGGTCAACACAGAGTTTATCATAAAGTTTAAACAGTGGTCACATAGGACTACATTAAGATTCATTCAAACATGTTCCAATACATACAGGGTATCCATCATACCAAATAAAAGTCCGCAGTACCATAATTTTATTTGATTCATTATGCCCAAGTATTATAGGAACTCCATAGTGATCTATTTAAATTAAGTCACTAACATACTTTTATTACAAAGAAGAATTCCTATATATTATACATCTCTCACACATTCAGCAAATGTTTGGATTAGAGCAATTTTTATACACTATACAAGTGCTTAAAATTAATACATCATACATTACTTCAAAAATCGGCATTACGCTATGTGGCGCCCCTTGTTTTTTCTGCTAGGGCCGGGTAATCCCACCGCTCTTGTAATTTTACACACTATTAACATATAGATACTCAATACATTCATTGCAACAATATATCCTTCGGTTCTTCTCAAAAAAAACCTTTACAGATTCAAAACAAAACCATCAACATTTTATCTCCTTTTTAACTAGTGTCATTGTCTTTTTAATTTTAATGTTTTTTAGCAGTTTTTATCTTAACATATACGATCTATATGGATAACAAAATACTATGTTTTTGTTTTGATGTTAGATCAAACTGTCACATTTATATCATAACACAGACACGATCAATATGGATAATAAAATATCATGTTTTTTTTGAGGTCAGATTAAATAGTCGAATCAGACTTTTTTACCAGTTTCATGGGTTTAACTCACAGTTGAATCTGCAATCAGGGACAATTATACTCACCGTATCAACTAAGCTATCATTGGTTTTTAGGTTCTTTGACAACTTCCGTTTTTAAATACAACTGCATATAAGCCTTTTACTTTGTATCAATTGTATCCACTATTTTATGCCTGAGGAAACGACCAGTAGTGGTCGAGAAACGCGTAGCGGTACTTGTATGGAATAAATATATTTTTTTACTTTTACGGAAGTTGTACTTTGCTTTTATCTTCAATTTGCAAGGGCCAAGGTCCGACACATTGTTTGTAGTGTGTATCTAACACAGCAATATTACGTTGGTAAAGAAAGTGATTGGCCAAACACGGAGTCAGACAGAATCACTCGACCTTCATCCAGACGCTGTAGACCACAGACACCAGTGTACTAACCACTGTGAGTGTTAGCCGGCTTGTCAGCACCGGTCACAGTACGGTTGCATATCTATTTGGTAAGCATTTTTGATTCATTTCAACTTGCATTCTGTTCAAACTTTATTACGCTATGTGGCGCCCTCTTTTTCAACTTTAATCCTACTGTTTAGCATCATCTAGGTAGACTAAAGACTATATCCAGGCATAATAAAAAGACTGAAAGATAAGGTATATAAGTGAAAAAGGAAGGAAAAGAGGGAGGGAAAATGGGGAATGGAGAGGAGGAGACTGTGTACATCAGCTCTCAACACGTGTGTGCTTACTGGGTTTGTGTGGGGTAGTACAATCATACAAGGTTAGTTCTCGAGCTGAGGAATAGTAGGGTGCCTAAGTGAATGTATAGATTCTCCGATATGAACTTTACTTCCAAGAAAGGGTTGTTCTTGTTGTGATTTAGGTGTCCATATTCCTCTAGACTTAAAAGTTCCTGGACTCTCTTTCCACATAGTTTCTGAAGGGGTTAATACAGACTTCCAATGACAGCTATTAGAGACTTAGCTGCATTAAGCCCTATCTGTAGCAAAATTAGTCTAAGCTTGCAGGGAATTTTTGGGAGGTCATTGAGTAGGGCTATTCTGGGATCTTGAGTAAAATCTTTAGTTAGTATGGAGCCATAACTGTGTTATCTTAGCACAATGCCACCACATGTGTAGGAGAGTACCGCAATCCCCACACCCCCTCCAGCAGCTTCTAGACGCTCCTGAGCATATGGTACTCAAACGTGCTGGAGCCAAATTTATAGTTCAGTTCAAGTATGTGTAGGAGAGTACCGCAATCCCCACACCCCCTCCAGCAGCTTCTAGACAATCCTGAGCATATGGTACTCAAACGTGCTGGAGTCAAATTTATAGTTCAGTTCAAGTATTTGCTGTGAGGTGGAGGATTTGCGAGTACATTTTAACATCTTTTCCCAGTCATTCCTGTCAAGGTTAATATCCAACTCTCATTGCCATCTTTCTGTGGACAAGTATTTATATAATGAGCTATTTGGGCGTATTTGAGCCATCTTGTAAACCTCCCTCCACTAAGATCTCTAAATCAGTCTCTGAATCAGTTTACCCCATCAAGAAAGATGGCTAATGGTATTGTATGATCCCACTCCTGTAATCTCTGGTAACATTTGTCTAACCCTCTAACCATTTCTGCATTTAGAGGGATTGGGAAGAGCAGGGAGTGTTTAATTGCGATGTTGCGACTAGAGATCCAATCTGATCCCAGATATGGAATAGATGTTTATGATTGTGTAAGTTGGAGCATTGTGGTGGTCTAAGTTTTTTTTGACCAGCATAGAGCCCCGACCCTGGGTACCTGTAGTAATTGAGAGTCCAAAGAGACCCACGCTTTTGTGTCTTCTGACCCAAGTCACTCAAGCACCCTCTGAAGGGGGACCGATTGATAGTAGGCCCTTATATTTGGCAGTCCCAGTCCACCCGCATCGGTGAATCTATACAGAGTTTTCTTATTTATGCAAGGTTTGCTTTTACCCCAAATATATGCATTAATAGTGCTGAAGTTGATGGATATACCAATTAGGAGGAGGATAGGGAGAGCTTGCAGTATGTATACTATTCTTGGTAATGTTGTCATTTTGATGGATTTGACATGGCCCCACTATGAAATAGGTTTAACGACCCACTCCGAAACATCCCTCTGTGTATTTAGAAGTAGTGGAGTTGTAGTTTTTGTCAAAAAGGGTTTTAGGATAAAGAGAGAGATAAATGCCTAAATATTTGATACATTCTTTTTTGAATCTAAGTGTACAGGTACAACGTAGGAGATCAAATTCTAATTGTGGCAGTGATATGTTTAAGATCTCAGATTTCTGAGTATTAATTAAAAATTAGAAAAACTCCAAAAGCCGCAAGCTCCTGAGGATCGGGTGAATGAAAAAAAATATAATCTGCATATAATTCAATTCTAAGTTTGTGAGGGCCAATTGGGATATTGCTGATACTTTGATTTGACCTGATATATGAAGAAAGTACTTCCATGGAAAGGATAAATAATATGGGGGATAGAGGGCAACCTTGTTAAGTGCCATTTATAATGTAAATGGGTCTAGAAAGTATCCCGTTAGCTTTACCCTTTGCAGAAGGGGAAGAGTACAAACTAAAAATACAATAAGTCAATTTATGAACAAAATCAAAAGACTCTAGTGTGGATTCAAGAAATTTACAGTTTATACAATCAAAGGCCTTTTTTGCATCAGTAGCTACAAAGACCAATTTTAAATTACAAAATTTGGCATGTGACATCAAGGCCAAACTAAGGAAAAGGGTAGGGAGAAGGTGGGACAAAAAGAGGGGTTTGTAGAACTTACATTCCTATTGAGGTAACACCATGTATCTAAACAGTGGATTGAGTAATATTATTGGGTAATAAAAACAGTAAAAGTTTATTTGGTCAATTTAAAAAACTGGTGGGGACCACACATTCCCCTACACACAAAACCGTGCAAAGATAGATAGTGAGATAAAAACAACCTAATGAGCTAAGCCAGAAAACGTACCAAAGCCCTGCGGTATATGCCCCCCCTGTATTCCTGGCCGATAGCTGGATACGTCGGCTTCAGGTGACAGGAGCACAACCCCAAGGCAGAGAATTGGTACGTGTGGCTAGATAAAAGGACAGATAGAATCCCTAAGTTACAAGGGACCTCGTGGGTTCAAAGAACCCCAAACAAACGTGTTTCGGCCATGGAGCCGGCCTTTCTCAATGTTTACTGCAAAAGTTATCAAGCCGAATGACCGAGAGCGGCTTCTCTTTATATCCCATCCATGTTATAGTTAGCCAATCCAAACCCTGTTCTTGACACACCCCTATTATATGCCAATCAGGGTGTTGTGTCACGTAGACCCGCCTCCTTTGTGTTAGGCATAATATATCTCCCGACAGATCCGTGTATGTTGTTCAACAAATTATTACTCAGTTATAGGCACACATTCATAGATAAGAAGATGAGAAGATCGAGATCGTAATTTCACCTAAAATCCTACACTTGTATACATTATCTCCACGGTACGCCGCAGTGTGTTTAAGATAGAGGTGTCAATCAGATACCTTATTCCTGATTGGTTTGACACAAAGACCGGTCGTTGCTTCATTGGTAGGGGTGTATAAGTTAACACCCTATTGTATACACGCCCCCTGTTTTAACTATCCAATTCTACAAGTGAGAATGTGTATATAACCTAATCACATATAATAAATTGTGAGTGTTAGTGATATATGTCACAGATCAGCTTTATCAGATTATAAACTTTAAGTGCAATATTGAGTGTGTGCCCGTCTCCCCAACTGCAGGGCGCAAACCCCGCTTTCCTCTTTTATGTCATAACATGCTTCGGCGGGTCCGTGATCACTCTATCAGATACACTTAAAGGCATCTAGTTTCTATTTAATTAGAATCAGAGTTTCGATTGCAACGCCAACACATTCATGTGTATAATCAGTCCTAAGAACAAATAATAATATACATTTGAATGAAACATGTATAATGTATATTATTATTTGTACACAAATATACGATTGGTTTACAGTATTTCTTATAGCTAAAAAGTGTATCATAAATTACTTATGATACATGTATGCAGTGGGTTTCACAATATTATACATGGATCCATGCAGATTACGAGTTTTGTGGTAAGAGGGGTGTGTTGCTAACTTGCACTTTATTCTCACCGCTCACTTTCCTACAGCGCTGGTATTACAGGTTTTTATAAACCCGGCGTTAACAGGCAAGAAGTGAGCGTAGAGGAAAATTGAGCTCCATACCGCACTCCAATACCAGCACTGCTTAAGTCAGCGGTGAGCTGGTTGTACGTGCTCATGCACAATTTCCCCATAGACATCAATGGGAGAGCCAGCTGAGAAAAAGTCTAACACCTGCAAAAAAGCAGCGTTTAGCTCGGTAACGCATCCCTATTGATTCCTATGGGGAAACACATTTTATCTTTACACCTAACACCCTAACATGAACCCCGAGTCTAAACACCCGTAATCTTACACTTATTAACCCCTAATCTGCTGCCCCCGGCATCGCCAACACCTACATTATATTTTATTAACCCCTAATTTGTGGCTCCGGACATCACCACCACTATAATAAACATATTAACCCCTAAACCGCCGCACTCCCGCCTCGCAAACACTAAATATTATTAACCCCTAATCTGCCGCCCCTAACATCGCCGCTCACTTCCTACATTTATTAACCCCTAATCTGCCTCCCCCAACGTCGCCGCCACAATACTAAATTTATTAACCCCTAAATCTAAGTCTATCCCTAACACCCCCTAACTTAAATATAATTCAAAGAAATCTAAATAAAACCTACTATTAATAACTAAATAATTCCTATTTAAAACTAAATACTTACCTGTAAAATAAACCCTAAGCTAGCTACAATATAACTAATAGTTACAGTGTAGCTAGCTTAGGGTTTATTTTTATTTTACAGGCAAGTTTGTATTTATTTTAACTAGGTAGAATAGTTACTAAATAGCTATTAACTATTTACTAACTACCTAGCTAAAATAAATACAAATTTACCTGTAAAATAAAAGATAGAAGATGCCGTCTGGATGAAGACTTCTACCCGTCTGGAGGACCACTTCTCCCGGCTTGGATGAAGACTTCTCCCAGCTTCGTTGATGACTTCTTGCCGCTTTGATGAGGACTTCTCCCGGCTTCGTTGAGGATGGATGTCGGATCTTCAAAACTGTAAGTGGATCTTCAGGGGTTAGTGTTAGTTTTTTTAAGGGTTTATTGGGTGGGTTTTAGTTTTAGGTTAGGGCTTTGGGCCGCAATAGAGCTAAATGCCCTTTTAAGGGCAATGCCCATCCAAATGCCCTTTTCAGGGCAATGGGGAGCTTATTTTTTTTTAGTTAGGGTTTTATTTGGGGGGTTTGGTTGTGTGGGTGGTGGGTTTTAGTGTTGGGGGGTTGTTTGTATTATTTTCCAGGTAAAAGAGCTGATTTCTTTGGGGCAATGCCCTGCAAAAGGCCCTTTTAAGGGCTATTGGTAGTTTAGTTTAGGCTAGGTTTTTTTTTTATTTTGGTAGGGCTATTAGATTAGGTGTAGTTAGATTAAATATCTTGTCATTTGTTTTTTATTTTGTGTAATTTAATTTTTTTTTGTAATTTAGGTAATTGTATTTAATTTATTTAATTGTATTTAATTTAGGTAATTTATTTAATTGTAGTGTAGTGTTAGGTGCTAGTGTAACTTAGGTTATGTTTTATTTTACAGGTAAATTTGTATTTATTTTAGCTAGGTAGTTAGTAAATAGTAACTATTTAGTAACTATTCTACCTAGTTAAAATAAATACAAACTTGCCTGTAAAATAAAACTAAACCCTAAGCTAGATACAATGTAACTATTAGTTATATTGTAGCTAGCTTAGGGTTTATTTTAAAGGTATTTAGTTTTAAATAGGAATTATTTAGTTATTAATAGTAGGTTTTATTTAGATTTATTTGAATTATATTTAAGTTAGGGGGTGTTAGGGTTAGACTTAGGTTTAGGGGTTAATAAATATAGTATAGTGGCGGCGATGTTGGGGGAGGAAGATAAGGGTTAATAAATGTAGATAGGTGGCGGCGATGTTAGGGACAGCAGATTAGGGGTTAATAATATTTAACAGTAATAAACACTAAGTGCCTGCTAACTAAGACCTCTGGCTATGGTGTGCTGACACCTAGTTGTCAGCTGAGAAGTGAAGGATTGATAAGATATATACCAAAGCGCCACCCTGATGGAGGCTGGGTCTGAATAAGGCAATGTATTATGAAGTGTACAATAATTAGAAATGCATTTTATTAAACAAATAAGTTTAAAATCAAGTAAGTATAGAACATGGATCCATGTAAATAAATTTATACAGCAATATAAAAAAATATTATACAACAATATAAAAACACAATTCAATAAAGTGCAATAGCATTAAAACAAATGGACCTCCGGTGTGCCAAATGTCTATTTAACAATCCTTAAATATTAAATCTTAGAGATAACCAATGTTACTGGTAGTGGCAATATAAATGTTCAAATATTCAAAAAAGGCAAATGGCTTAACCCACAATCTGAACTTTGACTATGTGTTTACCATATGAGTGAAGAAACAACCAACCACAATGCAAATGTATAACAGTGCAAAGTGAAAACAAATAGTGGTATCTATGTGTGTAACAAGTCAAAATTCAAATATTTGACGAGAAAAACAAACAATTGGCAAAAATCAAATAACAATGGTAAAATGTAAGGAGCGCCTAAGTCAAAAGGCCGGGTCAAACAGGGGTGAAAGTGGAGTTCGACAGAGGTATACACATAAAATTATTTAATAACAAGTATTACAAGAATTACAAGAACATAGTAGTACATGGATCCATGGTACAATAAAAGCAATGAAAATAATTAAAATAATTAAAAGCAGATATACATATAAAAAATGTAAAAACGATAACAAAAACAGAAATGACCGCTTCGGGGTCTAGTGAGCACAATAAGTATGTAATTCAGATCAATAAATAATGGGTATATAAAAATACAGATAATACAGTGTATACAGAAAATACAGTGTATATAAGGATGTGCTGTGAATCCAAGGGATCTAAGTGGTGTAACAATACAGAAAAAATGAATAAGCAAACAAGTCCAATGTTCCAATTAGGTGAAAAAAGTTCCAAATGATTCAAATGATCCAAATGTGTAGTTATAATCCAAGTGGTCAGAAAAACAACAAAAGCAAAACTAATGGACTAAAAATGGGAAAAAAAAATCAAACGTGGATAATCAAGTGTTGAAAGTAATCGCTCAAAAATTATGATTCCAAGCCAATAAGCACATAAAAATAAGTGAAGAAATAAAAATAAGAATAAGTATAATAAAAAGTTTAATAAAAAATATATAGTGGAATCTTGATAGTGATCAAATAAGAACAAAAAACTCCATAATCTGTGAAAAGAAGAAATTGTACAACATAGAGCAGTATCGTTTTAAAGATGACTCTAGATAATTAGAATGTAACTCACCATATATGCCAACGCGTTTTGGCCCACCAATAGGGCCTTTTTCAAGACTGATATATGGTTGGTGAGAATGCTCCCTTTAAACCTGTTTTCATAACCTAATGGCACCAAATGTGCCTGAATTGTGCCAATTTTGACCCTATGGCCCGGATATTCATTGTAGAAACGGACCGCACACAAGGGAATAAGACCACTAACAGTAGAGTAGGCTTCAAGAACCCAGATGCCAGTCCAATTGCCTCCACTTCTAAAAATCATTTTTTAGAATCACATCAGAAAACCACCAAGGAACTGGAAAGAACATCTACAAAAAGAAAGATGTCAAACCCAGACGATCCCCAGATTCCAACCGAAAAAAGAAAAACCACAGAGGGAAGAGAGGTGGAAAAAGAGTGAATGGAGAAAAGAGACGGGGAGACATCAAGATGACAGATGCAAACAACATGACTAAAGGGATATATAACCTTTGTTCAACCATTCTGTCAGGACAGGAGAATTCCATCCTAAACTATGGGCTTTCCTTTGCCCCTTCTAAGAGTCTTAATAAATTTGAGACATTTATTAACGTTAAGGAATTCGTGAGGAAATTAACGTTAAAACGACATTTTATGAGGTCACCTCTGGAACAACAACAGAGTCTCTATAACCAACACTCAATCTAATATGGACCATTATCAATACACGGATCTTAAGCCAAAATCTACATTCTATCCGACAGCAAGCAAAGGGAGCGCTATTGAGTCATTTGAGACCATAGTGTGCAATGAATTGAAGAATATCAATCACACCAAGCTTACCAAGCATAAACAGAACTTATCGAGATGCCAAATCCATACCATTAAAACCCTGGAGAAGAACAAGGGTCTGGTTATTAAACCTGCAGATAAGGGAGGGGGCATTGTAATCCTTAACAAGGAGGATTACGATGCCTAATGCATTAGGATTCTATCTGACAGAGAGACGTATGAAGTCTTAAGAAGTAACCCTGTGGTGGAGTTTAAGAAAGAAATCGATCGGATCTTGGGGGAGGCTAGTGAGAAGAACATACTCAACAGCAAAGAATTTCGATACATAGGAATTAAATATCCCATCACTCCGGTGTTCTATTACCTCCCCAAGATCCACAAGTCACTTCACCAACCACCAGGAAGACCTATCATCTCCGGTATCGGATCCTTATCAAGCAACTTATCGGAGTATCTAGATAAGAACCTTCAGAAATACGTTGTGACCTTACCTTCCTACATACGTGATTCAACTCAAGTATTAAATATCTTAGACAACATCAATTGGGAAGAGGGATATCTACTTGTCACCTGTGATGTGGCTTCCCTCTACACAAGCATACCACACGAAGGAGGTGTAGAGGCGATACAATACTTCCTGAACAAAGATGCCACCATACCAGAAGCCCAGAAAAAAATTAATCCTAGATGGGATTACCTATATCCTAAAGCACAACTATTTCAACCACAATGGTACATTCTACAGGCAGCTATGTGGCACAGCCATGGGGATCAGGTTCGCGCCTAGCTATGCCAATTTATATATGGGCAAATGGGAAATGATATTCTGGGATTCATGCCCAGCAGGCGCGGACCTGGTCTCCTACCATCGATACATAGATGACATCTTAATGATATGGAAGGGTACGAGGGAAGATTTGGAACACACTATTTATGTTATGAAAAAAAATACTCATAACCTTAAATTTACATACAAAATCAGCAGTTCAGAAATTACATTTTTGGATTTAAGGATTACAGTTGAAGATAGTAAAATAAAAACTTCGACATATTTCAAACCTGTGGACTGCAACAACTACATCCATATCAACAGCTGCCACCATACCAGGTGGAAACAGAACATCCCGAAGGGGCAATTACTTAGGCTCAAAAAGAACTGCTCGGAACCCGAACTATGGGAGAAACAAGCTGAGACTCTTAAAGTACGCTTCCTAGAAAGAGGATATGAAGAAGAGACACTAAACAGAGAGATTGAGGAAGTCAGAAAAAGAGATCGAAAGGAACTCCTCAAATATAAGCATAAGAAGATCAACATCTCAAACGGCAATGACTCTATAGATGTAGCATTCATAACTCAATACAGTGAAAATCGACATTTGATAGAGAAAATAATTGAGAGAAACTGGCCCCTACTGAAGAATGATGACACCATAGGGGAGACACTGGCGAATAAACCCAGATTTATCTACAGAAAATCAGACAATCTGAGGAACATGTTATCACCCAGTGTTCCACGATTACAAACCACAGGAGTCCAAGATGTATTTGGCAAGAATGTTAAAGGTTTCTATCCATGCATAAGCTGCAAGGCATGCAAGAGAGGTCTAAAGATCAAGAAAAATCAATCCAACAACTCAGGGCTGGAATATAAAATAAAAGACCTCATAAGATGTAATAGCAAAGGTGTAATATACATAGTTCAATGCAGCTGTGGACTGCAGTACGTGGGCCAAACCTCAAGATTATTGAGAGATAGAATACGTGAGCACATTTTACAGGTTGAACATGGCATCACAGAAACAGCCATGTATAGACATTTCACCATTCACCATAAAAGTAATTTGAAGGATCTCAGTTACTATGGGATCCAATTGGTGAAACCAAATTGGAGAGGTGGCGACTACGAGAAAAAACTCCTTGTATCAGAATCCAGATGGATCTTTGAACTCTATTGCCTCTACCCCAAGGGCCTCAACAACAAAGAGGATTTATCACATCTATTGTATCTTAAATAAATAGAGTCCTCTAGGTCCCTCATGGTCCCCTCACATACTCATACTATACAGTATAATTTGATATACACCTAACACAATAAAGGTAGATGTTAAAACAAACCTAGGTTTTACTACTACACATCTCTATGATCAGCTAGAATTCAATTCCAATAGAGATTGAATCACTCATCTGGATATTCTATGCAACTTTAGATAATTCAGATTGTTATTTTCTAAATAAGACAGATTAAGTGTAGATACTCTTTGATCTTTCCCATGACCACTGGGTTGGTGACAAAATATGTGTACCACCATAATGGCCAATATTGTTAACCGTATCTGAGTCTCTTCATCTACATCAAGATCCTCCAGTCATAGATCAGTTCCACTATACAAGATCTCCTCCTCTAACGTCTATATATATAATTAAAAAATGTTATATTAATTTTTTATATAATTTTTATATATGTCTTCTTCTCAGCCCTTCCATCCCCCATCCATACCCTCATCAACACCTGTCTAGCAGTCTGGATTTGTAATGTTTCGATTTCAGCTCTTGATAAGTTTACAAGATGTGTCAATTTGGTACTTGGAAATAAGTAACTAAGTATTTTATTAGAATTAAAAGATGTGATGTTTCACAATGCTAACCCGAAATAGGAGTTTCCTAAGTTAACAAAATGAATTAGTATTGCCAGAGGTTAACCCGCTGTACTCCGGAATGCTAGGAGTACAGAGTGGTTATTAGTGGCTCAAGTTATGGGATACAAAGTTCATACCTTCCTTAGGTGGAGATGGAAACAGTTAGTGTTACCGGAGGTTTGTTGGAGCTGGAATGTAACACTTAACGGCAAACCGCATCAACCGCTTCTCAGGGGGAGAGAGACGCTGCTGGCAGGAGCGGGCGGTAGCTGATGACGTAACCGCAGCTCCGGCGTCTGTGTCCCAAGGTGTGAGAGCAGGAGCTGACAGGAACGAACTGTGCTGAAGGAAAAGGTATAAGTTTGCTGAATATGTCAGTGGGGATATCCAAGTTAGATGGCTAGTAGTAATGAAGCTTCTAGTAGAGTAGTCTGCTTCAATAATCCAGCAACTAACTATGCAAGTTATGCTAATTTATAGTGAAGAGGAGGAGTGCTCTTAAAGGGACAGTATGAGAGAAACGGTATTCCTTACATAGCCCCCCCCCAAGGAAACCACAGCGAGGTTTCAAGGACGAGGTCTGTCTGGATGCCTCCGATGGAACTGAGAGATCAACCGGGGAGCAGAAAGATTTGAGACAGGTTCCCATGAGTCCTCTTCCTGACCAAAACCCAGCCAACGGACAAGGTAAAACAGCTGTCCATGATCAAGTCGGGAGTCTAAAATACTATGAACCTGGAATTCTTCCTGGTCAGTTGGTGCTGAAACACCCGGGAGATGAGAGAGTGGGGGTACATCCGAATTACAAGGTTTCACCAGAGAAATATGAAAAGTCAGGTGTACCTTAAGTGAAGGTGGAAGATCCAGGGTAACGGTGAGAGGATTCGAGATTGAGGAAATAAGGAACGGGCCAATGAAAGTACGTCCAAGTTTTTTAGATGGGTAGTGCAATTTTAAATTCTTAGTGGACAACCAAACACGTTGACCAACTGTGTAGGTTGGGCCAGGTCTGCGCCTCAAGTTGTAGTAATTACTTTGAGTGGTTTGGGAATCAAGAATGTGCTGCTTTACGGAGGAGAAAATTCGGGAGATGTCATTCACCGTATCATTTACCTGAGGGCAAGGTGTGTCGATCCTGGGCAAAATGTCTGCTCGGGGATGCAAGCCATAATTTATAAAGAAAGGAGTGAACTGAGTTGAGGAATTCACATGGTTGTTATAAGAAAATTCCGCTAAATGGATATAATCAGCCCAGGTATGCTGTTCTTGAGAGCAATAACAGCGTAAGAACTGTTCAATGCTTTGGTTTACTCTTTCAGTTAGTCCATTTGACTGTGGGTGGAAAGAAGTCGTGAGGGATTGTTCCATATGAAGTGATTTGCAGAGATTCCTCCAAAATCTGGATGTAAACTGTGACCCTCGATCGCTTATCACAACTTTCGGGATACCATGTAAGCGAATGATTTCTTTAAGGAATATATCAGCAGTGGTTTTAGAGGTAGGTAAAGCAGTTGTCGGAACAAAATGAGCCATTTTGGAGAAGAGGTCCGTGATGACAAAGATGGTATTAAATCCATTGGATCTAGGAAGATCTACAATGAAGTCCATGGAAACTTTCTCGAAGGGTTTATCTGGAACTGGTACTGGTTGTAGGAACCCAAAGGGTCGCTGTTTTGCATGTTTAGAGGTGGCACATGTATCACAGTTGGATATATAGCTACGTACGGATTGTCTGAGTCTTGGCCACCAGTAGAATCGAGTGAGAAGTTCTATGGTTTTTCCCACACCCCTATGTCCTGCTAAGGGTGAGTCGTGTACTTGCTTTAATAAAGATTGGCGGAGGTTAACAGGTATGAATAGTTTGTTCTGTCTGTAATACAAACCATCGGTGTGTAATGTGAGATCGTCTAGGTTAATGTCATTGCTGAGATTCTGATCCGTTTTGATCTGAGATGCAGTTAACCCAACGAAACACTCTTGTGGAACAACTGTAGTAGGTGGAGAATCTGGATTTAGATTAATGGGCAGTCGAGAGAGGGCATCAGCTTTTCCATTTTTATCACCTGGCCTATAACAGATGGTAAAACGAAATCTAGAAAAATAGAGACTCCATCTCAATTGTCTTGAGGAGAGAGTTTTATTAGTTTGAAGGTATTGCAAGTTCTTGTGGTCGGTAAATATGATTATTGGATGTTCTGCACCCTCCAGGAGATGTCGCCAGTGATCAAATGAACATTTAATGGCCAATAACTTCTTTTCTCCCACGGGGTAATTCCTCTCTGCCGGTTGGAGGACTCTGGAATAGTATGCAACGGGATGGAGAGATTCCTTACAAGAGGGCCTTTGTGAAAGGATTGCTCCAATAGCATAATCCGAGGCATCAACCTCCAAAACAAACTGGTGAGTTAGATCAGGATACCTCAGGATAGGTTCTGAGGAAAACTTTTGTTTTAAGAAGTCGAACGCCTCTTGAGCTTGGAGTGTCCATGAGAATTTAAGATGTTGTTTAGTGAGATCTGTGAGAGGTTTGCAAATAGCAGCGAATCCAGGAATAAACTTCCTATAAAAGTTAGAGAATCCAAGGAAACGCTGCACGTCCTTCCTGGAGGAAGGAGTTGGCCAGTCTAGTATAGCACTAATCTTTTTGTTATCCATGGAGATACCTTGTTCAGTGATGTTATAACCTAAGAAGGTTATGTTTTTTGCTTCAAATATGCATTTTTCAGGCTTAGCGTATAATTTATTTTGTCTTAACCTGAGCAAAACTTCCTTGACATGACTTCTATGTTGGTTTAAATCAGAAGAGTAAATTAGAATGTCATCTAAATAGACTATAACGTACACGTCAAGTATATCCCTAAAGATGTCATTTATGAAACATTGAAATGTAGCTGGGGCATTACACAGACCGAATGGCATTACAGTATACTCATAAAGACCATATCTAGTCCTAAATGCTGTAAGACATTCGTCCCCAGCTCTTATTCTTATCAGATTATAGGCTCCTCTGAGATCCAACTTTGTGAAGTACGAGGAACCCCGTAATCTTTCCATTAATTCCGGGATTAATGGAAGGGGATATCTGTTTTTCCTAGTGCGCTTGTTTAGCTCCCTATAGTCTATTATAGGCCTGAGTGTACCGTCCTTATTGGTCACAAAAAATATTCCCGCACCAGCGGGGGAGGTACTGGGTCTTATGAACCCCTTTTTAAGGTTATCATCAATGTACACCTTTAAGTGCTCTAATTCGGGTTTAGACAGTGGATATAAGTGTCCAAAGGGTATGGACACCCCAGGAAGGAGATCTATGGGGCAATCGTATGCCCTATGTGGTGGAAGACTTTCTGCTTCGGTCTTATCAAATACATCTCTAAATTCCTGACAATGTTGAGGAATAGGTTGTTCACTATTAATCACACCGAGGAGGATAGAGCTGTCTGTCATTTGTGTTTTCTCTATTTCCTTGGGAAAAGATATGGTTAGGTGAGCCCAATCTATATGTGGTTTGTGAGCCCTTAACCAATTTATTCCTAGGATAACCTTGAACATGGGGGAAGATATAACATCAAGTGATATCATGTCAGTTATATGGTTCTCTAAGTGTAAAGTCAAGGGAATAGTCTGGTGAGTAAGTGGTCCACTTGAAAGTATGCTACCGTCAATCACTTTAACAGAGACAGGTGTTTGCTTTGAAATTATAGGTATTTTATTTTTAAACACAAAATTCATGTCAATGAAGTTTCCACAGGATCCGGTGTCAATTAACGCTATCGTCTGGATCTTGCAGGAATCCCACTGTAAATTGACAGGAATAGTGAGGTATGTGGCAGAAACAAGTTTAGAAAAGAAATTAAGTTGATGGTTTTTTATCTTACCTATTTTCTGTTTTGACAATTGGGGGCAGTCTTTTACCTCATGTTTGGGTGATGCACAGTATAGGCACAGGTTCAACGTCTTCCTTCTGGTTTTTTCCTGAGCAGATAGAGGGCCCTTTATAAACCCTATCTCCATGGGTTGTGGTAAGTCCTTTGAAGAAGTGGTAGGTGAGATAGATGGCCTCTTTGCAATACCAATTCTTTCACTGCGTCTCTCTCTGAGACGCCGATCAATAGAGATAGCAACTGTATAGAATTCCTCCAAAGTCTCAGGTATTCCTATACGGGAGATTTCGTCTTTAAGTTCCTCACTTAAACCTAAACGAAATTGATTTTTGAGAGAAATCTCATTCCACATAGCATCTCTTGCATAGATCTTGAATTGTGTAATATAAGTTTCAACAGGGTTTTTTGACTGTTTTAAAGCTCTCAAATTATTTTCTGCAGATATCTGTTTATATGGATCCTCATACAGTGTAGACATCTCAGAAAAAAATGCTTCTAGGGATCCCAAGATAGGATCTTCGGATTCAAAAAAAGCATCTGCCCATGCCCTTGGTTCACCTCTTAGATATGAGATCACAGTTAGTACTCTGGTTCTTTCTGTGGCGTAAGTCTTGGGTTTCAGTTGAAACATGAGTAAACATGAATTTCTGAATTCCCTAAACTGAGCCCTATTACCAGAGAACCTTTCTGGAGTTGAAACAGCTGGTTCAGGAGAGTGTTCAGTAGCGGGTGATTTGGCAGATAATGTTTCCCTAAGACAGGCTTTTAGGGCCTGGTTCTCCAATTGTAATTCTCTGAATGAGTTAGATAAAAGGTCAACCCTATCAGACAAACTTTTTATGTGGTCAGCCATAGTGGTACGCTCCATTTCCATGAAGAAATAACAACACAAGATAATAGATTTTTTATAATATAACCTTAAACAGGTTGATATGAGCTGTAACTTTTTCTGGCTGGATTATTATGTAATGTTTCGATTTCAGCTCTTGATAAGTTTACAAGATGTGTCAATTTGGTACTTGGAAATAAGTAACTAAGTATTTTATTAGAATTAAAAGATGTGATGTTTCACAATGCTAACCCGAAATAGGAGTTTCCTAAGTTAACAAAATGAATTAGTATTGCCAGAGGTTAACCCGCTGTACTCCGGAATGCTAGGAGTACAGAGTGGTTATTAGTGGCTCAAGTTATGGGATACAAAGTTCATACCTTCCTTAGGTGGAGATGGAAACAGTTAGTGTTACCGGAGGTTTGTTGGAGCTGGAATGTAACACTTAACGGCAAACCGCATCAACCGCTTCTCAGGGGGAGAGAGACGCTGCTGGCAGGAGCGGGCGGTAGCTGATGACGTAACCGCAGCTCCGGCGTCTGTGTCCCAAGGTGTGAGAGCAGGAGCTGACAGGAACGAACTGTGCTGAAGGAAAAGGTATAAGTTTGCTGAATATGTCAGTGGGGATATCCAAGTTAGATGGCTAGTAGTAACGAAGCTTCTAGTAGAGTAGTCTGCTTCAATAATCCAGCAACTAACTATGCAAGTTATGCTAATTTATAGTGAAGAGGAGGAGTGCTCTTAAAGGGACAGTATGAGAGAAACGGTATTCCTTACAGGATTTGCGATTAAGGTATAGGTCTGTGTAAATATAAGCAAACCACTAGTTGGATAGGGTGCATTAGCTATTTCAACCATATGTTTGACCCTTTGGGAAGGGATACAGTTCCCATTTCAATTTATACCTTATTTAGTATTACATTACATTACAAGTAGTCAGGTATCCTTACATATCCCCTTAAAACCAATGGTTCTTTTTTGTTGGCACGGGGACTAAGTCTTTACACTATGTTCACAGTGGCCTAGATTTGGAGTTTGGCGGTAGCCGTGAAAACCAGCGTTAGAGGCTCCTAACGCTGGTTTTAGGCTACCTCCGGTATTTGGAGTCACTCAAAAAAGGGTCTAACGCTCACTTTTCAGCCGCGACTTTTCCATACCGCAGATCCCCTTACGTCATTTGCGTATCCTATCTTTTCAATGGGATTTTTCTAACTCCGGTATTTAGAGTCGTGTCTGAAGTGAGCGTTAGAAATCTAACGACAAAACTCCAGCCGCAGAAAAAAGTCAGTAGTTAAGAGCTTTCTGGGCTAACGCCGGTTCATAAAGCTCTTAACTACTGTACTCTAAAGTACACTAACACCCATAAACTACCTATGTACCCCTAAACCGAGGCCCCCCCCACATCGCCGCCACTCTATTTAATTTTTTTAACCCCTAATCTGCCGACCGCCACCTACGTTATCCTTATGTACCCCTAATCTGCTGCCCCTAACACCGCCGACTCCTATATTATATTTATTAACCCCTAACCTGCCCCCCACAACGTCGCAGCCAGCTACCTACAATAATTAACCCCTAATCTGCCGACCGCAAAGAGCCGCCACCTATATTATAGCTATGTACCCCTAATCTGCTGCCCCTAACAACGCCGACCCCTATATTATATTTATTAACCCCTAATCTGCCCCCCACAACGTCGCCTCCACCTGCCTACACTTATTAACCCCTAATCTGCCGAGCGGACTGCACCGCTATCATAATAAAGTTATTAACCCCTAATCCGCCTCACTAACCCTATAATAAATAGTATTAACCCCTAATCTGCCCTCCCTAACATCGCCGACACCTAACTTCAATTATTAACCCCTAATCTGCCGACCGGAGCTCACCGCTATTCTAATAAATGTATTAACCCCTAAAGCTAAGTCTAACCCTAACACTAACACCCCCCTAACTTAAATATAATTTAAATCTAACGAAATTAATTAACTCTTATTAAATAAATTATTCCTATTTAAAGCTAAATACTTACCTGTAAAATAAATCCTAATATAGCTACAATATAAATTATAATTATATTATAGCTATTTTAGGATTAATATTTATTTTACAGGTAACTTTGTATTTATTTTAACCAGGTACAATAGCTATTAAATAGTTAAGAACTATTTAATAGCTAAAATAGTTAAAATAATTACAAAATTACCTGTAAAATAAATCCTAACCTAAGTTACAATTAAACCTAACACTATACTATCATTAAATTAATTAAATAAAATACCTACAATTACCTACAATTAAACCTAACACTACACTATCAATACATTAATTAAATACAATACCTACAAATAACTACAATGAAATAAACTAACTAAAGTACAAAAAATAAAAAAGAACTAAGTTACAAAAAATAAAAAAATATTTACAAACATAAGAAAAATATTACAACAATTTTAAACTAATTACACCTACTCTAAGCCCCCTAATAAAATAACAAAGACCCACAAAATAAAAAATGCCCTACCCTATTCTAAATTACTAAAGTTCAAAGCTCTTTTACCTTACCAGCCCTGAACAGGGCCCTTTGCGGGGCATGCCCCAAGAAGTTCAGCTCTTTTGCCTGTAAAAAAAACATAATTTATGCTTACCTGATAAATTTATTTCTCTTGTAGTGTATCCAGTCCACGGATCATCCATTACTTATGGGATATTAACTCCTCCCCAACAGGAAGTGCAAGAGGATTCACCCAGCAGAGCTGCTATATAGCTCCTCCCCTAACTGCCATTAACAGTCATTCGACCGAAAACATGTAGAGAAAGGAAAACCATAGGGTGCAGTGGTGACTGTAGTTTAATGGAAAAATTACCTGCCTTAAAGTGACAGGGCGGGCCGTGGACTGGATACACTACAAGAGAAATAAATTTATCAGGTAAGCATAAATTATGTTTTCTCTTGTTAAGTGTATCCAGTCCACGGATCATCCATTACTTATGGGATACCAATACCAAAGCTAAAGTACACGGATGACGGGAGGGACAGGCAGGCTCTTTATACGGAAGGAACCACTGCCTGAAGAACCTTTCTCCAAAAAACAGCCTCCGAAGAAGCAAAAGTGTCAAATTTGTAAAATTTGGAAAAAGTATGAAGAGAAGACCAAGTTGCAGCCTTGCAAATCTGTTCAACAGAAGCCTCATTCTTAAAGGCCCAAGTGGACGCCACAGCTCTAGTAGAATGTGCTGTAATTCTTTCAGGAGGCTGCTGTCCAGCAGTCTCATAGGCTAACCATATTATGCTACGAAGCCAAAAGGAGAGAGAGGTAGCCGAAGCTTTTTGACCTCTCCTCTGACCAGAATAAACGACAAACAGGGAAGACGTTTGTCGAAAATCCTTAGTTGCCTGTAGATAAAATTTCAGGGCACGGACTACATCTAGATTGTGTAGCAGACGTTCCTTTTTCGAAGAAGGATTAGGACACAAAGATGGAACCACAATCTCTTGATTGATATTCCTGTTAGTGACCACCTTAAGTAGGAACCCAGGTTTAGTACGCAGAACTACCTTGTCTGAATGAAAAATCAGATAAGGAGAATCACAATGTAAGGCAGATAACTCAGAGACTCTTCGAGCCGAGGAAATCGCCATTAAAAACAGAACTTTCCAAGATAACAACTTGATATCAATGGAATGAAGGGGTTCAAACGGAACCCCCTGTAAAACATTAAGAACTAAGTTCAAACTCCATGGTGGAGCAACAGTTTTAAACACAGGCTTGATCCTAGCTAAAGCCTGACAAAAAGCTTGAACGTCCGGAACTTCTGACAGACGTTTGTGTAAAAGAATGGACAGAGCTGAAATCTGTCCCTTTAAGGAACTAGCGGATAAACCCTTTTCTAAACCTTCTTGTAGAAAAGGCAATATCCTCGGAATCCTAACCTTACTCCATGAGTAACTCTTGGATTCGCACCAATATAAGTATTTGCGCCATATCTTATGGTAAATCTTTCTGGTAACAGGCTTCCTAGCCTGTATTAAGGTATCAATAACTGACTCAGAAAAACCACGTTTTGATAAAATCAAGCGTTCAATTTCCAAGCAGTCAGCTTCAGAGAAATTAGATTTTGATGTTTGAAGGGACCCTGGATCAGAAGGTCCTGTTTCAGAGGTAGCGACCAAGGCGGACAGGATGACATGTCCACTAGATCTGCATACCAAGTCCTGCGTGGCCATGCAGGTGCTATTAGAATCACTGATGCTCTCTCCTGTTTGATTCTGGCAATCAATCGAGGAAGCATCGGGAAGGGTGGAAACACATAAGCCATCCCGAAGGTCCAAGGTGCTGTCAAAGCATCTATCAGAACCGCTCCCGGATCCCTGGATCTGGACCCGTAATGAGGAAGCTTGGCGTTCTGTCGAGACGCCATGAGATCTATCTCTGGTTTGCCCCAACGTCGAAGTATTTGGGCAAAGACCTCCGGATGAAGTTCCCACTCCCCCGGATGAAAAGTCTGACGACTTAAGAAATCTGCCTCCCAGTTCTCCACTCCCGGGATGTGGATTGCTGACAGGTGGCAAGAGTGAGACTCTGCCCAGCGAATTATCTTTGATACTTCCATCATTGCTAGGGAGCTTCTTGTCCCTCCCTGATGGTTGATGTAAGCTACAGTCGTGATGTTGTCCGACTGAAACCTGATGAACCCCCGAGTTGTTAACTGGGGCCAAGCCAGAAGGGCATTGAGAACTGCTCTCAATTCCAGAATGTTTATTGGTAGGAGACTCTCCTCCTGATTCCATTGTCCCTGAGCCTTCAGAGAATTCCAGACAGCGCCCCAACCTAGTAGGCTGGCGTCTGTTGTTACAATTGTCCAGTCCGGCCTGCTGAATGGCATCACCCTGGACAGATGTGTCCGAGAAAGCCACCATAGAAGAGAATTTCTGGTCTCTTGATCCAGATTCAGAGTAGGGGACAAGTCTGAGTAATCCCCATTCCACTGACTTAGCATGCACAATTGCAGCGGTCTGAGATGTAGGCGTGCAAAGGGTACTATGTCCATTGCTGCTACCATTAAGCCGATCACCTCCATGCATTGAGCTACTGACGGGTGTTGAATGGAATGAAGGACACGGCATGCATTTTGAAGCTTTGTTAACCTGTCTTCTGTCAGGTAAATCTTCATTTCTACAGAATCTATAAGAGTCCCCAAGAAGGGAACTCTTGTGAGCTGAAAGAGAGAACTCTTCTTTTCGTTCACCTTCCATCCATGCGACCTTAGAAATGCCAGTACTAACTCTGTATGAGACTTGGCAGTTTGAAAGCTTGAAGCTTTATCAGAATGTCGTCTAGGTACGGAGCTACCGCAATTCCTCGCGGTCTTAGTACTGCCAGAAGAGCACCCAGAACCTTTGTGAAGATTCTCGGAGCCGTAGCCAATCCGAATGGAAGAGCTACAAACTCGTAATGCCTGTCTAGAAAGGCAAACCTTAGATACCGCTAATGATCTTTGTGAATCGGTATGTGAAGGTAAGCATCCTTTAAATCCACTGTGGTCATGTACTGACCCTTTTGGATCATGGGTAAAATTGTCCGAATAGTTTCCATTTTGAACGATGGAACTCTTAGGAATTTGTTTAGGATCTTTAAATCCAAGATAGGCCTGAAAGTTCCCTCTTTTTTGGGAACCACAAACAGATTTGAGTAAAACCCTTGTCCTTGTTCCGACCGCGGAACCGGATGGATCACTCCCATTAATAAAAGATCTTGTACGCAGCGTAGAAATGCCTCTTTCTTTATTTGGTTTGTTGACAACCTTGACAGATGAAATCTCCCTCTTGGGGGAGAGAATTTGAAGTCTAGAAGGTATCCCTGAGATATGATCTCTAACGCCCAGGGATCCTGGACATCTCTTGCCCAAGCCTGGGCGAAGAGAGAAAGTCTGCCCCCCACTAGATCCGTTCCCGGATCGGGGGCCCTCGATTCATGCTGTCTTAGGGGCAGCAGCAGGTTTCCTGGCCTGCTTGCCCTTGTTCCAGGACTGGTTAGGTCTCCAGCCTTGTCTGTAGCGAGCAACAGCTCCTTCCTGTTTTGGTGCAGAGGAAGTTGATGCTGCTCCTGCTTTGAAATTACGAAAGGAACGAAAATTAGACTGTCTAGCCTTAGGTTTGGCTCTGTCTTGAGGCAGGGCATGGCCTTTACCTCCTGTAATGTCAGCGATAATTTCTTTCAACCCGGGCCCGAATAAGGTCTGCCCTTTGAAAGGTATATTAAGCAATTTAGATTTAGAAGTAACGTCAGCTGACCAGGATTTTAGCCACAGTGCTCTGCATGCCTGAATGGCGAATCCGGAATTCTTAGCCGTAAGTTTAGTTAAATGTACTACGGCATCTGAAATAAATGAGTTAGCTAACTTAAGGGCTTTAAGCTTGTGTGTAATCTCATCTAATGGAGCTGATTCAAGTGTCTCTTCCAGAGACTCAAACCAAAATGCTGCTGCAGCCGTGACAGGCGCAATGCATGCAAGAGGTTGCAATATAAAACCTTGTTGAACAAACATTTTCTTAAGGTAACCCTCTAACTTTTTATCCATTGGATCTGAAAAGGCACAGCTATCCTCCACCGGGATAGTGGTACGCTTAGCTAAAGTAGAAACTGCTCCCTCCACCTTAGGGACCGTTTGCCATAAGTCCCGTGTGGTGGCGTCTATTGGAAACATCTTTCTAAATATCGGAGGGGGTGAGAACGGCACACCGGGTCTATCCCACTCCTTAGTAACAATTTCAGTAAGTCTCTTAGGTATAGGAAAAACGTCAGTACTCGCCGGTACCGCAAAATATTTATCCAACCTACACATTTTCTCTGGTATTGCAACTGTGTTACAATCATTCAGAGCCGCTAACACCTCCCCTAGTAATACACGGAGGTTTTCCAGCTTAAATTTAAAATTTGAAATATCTGAATCCAGTTTGTTTGGATCAGAACCGTCACCCGCAGAATGAAGCTCTCCGTCCTCATGTTCTGCAAATTGTGACGCAGTGTCTGACATGTCCCTAATATTATCAGCGCACTCTGTTCTCACCCCAGAGTGATCACGCTTACCTCTTAGTTCTGGTAATTTAGCCAAAACTTCAGTCATAACAGTAGCCATATCCT
The DNA here is from genome assembly GCF_027579735.1 of Bombina bombina. Taxonomy (NCBI): domain Eukaryota; kingdom Metazoa; phylum Chordata; class Amphibia; order Anura; family Bombinatoridae; genus Bombina; species Bombina bombina. Next base: position 921,008,639 of record NC_069499.1, read on the forward strand.
GTAATGTGATTTGTAATGGCCGCCCAGATGTACTCGGCGCTACAATATCACGCACCTCCCGAGCGGGAGATGCAGGTACTTACACGTGAGGCGAGTTAGTCGGCATAACTCTCCCCTCGTTGTTTTGGTGAAATATGTTCAATTTGTACAGATTGACTTTTATTTAAAGTAGCATCAATGCAGTTAGTACATAAATTTCTATTGGGCTCCACTTTGGCTTTAGCACATATAGCACAGATATCTTCCTCTGAATCAGACATGTTTAACACACTAGCAAATAAACTAGCAACTTGGAAATACTTTTCAAGTAATTTACTATAATATGAAAACGTACTGTGCCTATAAGAAGCACAGAAAAAGTTATGACAGTTGAAAATTAATAAACTGAAAAGTTATAGCATCAAATCTTTGTAAAAAACACAATTTTAGCAAAGGATTGCTCCCATTAGCAAAGGATAACTAACCCTGATAGCAGAAAAAAAAAATAAAAAAAAAAAATACAGAAATAAACGTTTTTTTATCACAGTCAACTACAATCTCACAGCTCTGCTGTGAGTGATTACCTCACTCAAAACAAGTTTTGAAGACCCCTGAGTTCTGAACCGGATCATGCAGGGAAGACAATAAACTTCTGACTGAATTTTTTGATGCGTAGCAAAAGCACCTCTCCCCCTCACACATAACAGTGAGAGAGATCAGTAAACTGTCATAAATTAAATAAAACGACTGCCAAGTGGAAAAAAATAGTGCCCAAAACATTTTTTCACCCAGTACCACAGAAAATTAAACGATTTTACATGCCAGCAAAAAATGTTTAACATTAATAAATTGAGTGTTATTAAAAAGCCTGTTGCTAGTCCCTGCAAATTAGGCTAAAGTTTTATGCATACAGTATAATTCCAGTGAAGTGCCATTCCCCAGAATACTGAAGTGTAAAATATACATACATTACAGCCTGATACCAGTTGCTGCTACTGCATTTAAGGCTGAGTTTACATTATATCAGTATGGCAGAATTTTCTCATCAATTCCATTGTCAGAAAATAATAAGCTGCTACATACCTCTTTGCAGATTAATCTGCCCGCTGTCCCCTGATCTGAAGTTTACCTCTCCTCAGATGGCCGAGAAACAGCAATATGATCTTAACTACTCCGGCTAAAATCATAGAAAAACTCAGGTAGATTCTTCTTCAAATTCTACCAGAGAAGGAATAACACACTCCGGTGCTATTATAAAATAACAAACTTTTGATTGAAGGTATGAAACTAAGTATAATCACCACAGTCCTCTCACACATCCTATCTATTCGTTGGGTGCAAGAGAATGACTGGTAATGGCAGTTAGGGGAGGAGCTATATAGCAGCTCTGCTGGGTGAATCCTCTTGCACTTCCTGTTGGGGAGGAGTTAATATCCCATAAGTAATGGATGATCCGTGGACTGGATACACTTAACAAGAGAAAAACATACAATACCCCCCCCAACATTACAACCCACCACCCACATACCCCTAATCTAACCCAAACCCCCCTTAAATAAACCTAACACTAAGCCCCTGAAGATCATCCTACCTTGTCTTCACCTCACCGGGTATCACCGATCGGTCCTGGCTCCAAAAACTTCATCCAACCCAAGCGGGGGCTGGCGATCCATCATCCGGTGGCTGAAGAGGTCCAGAAGAGGCTCCAAAGTCTTCATCCTATCCGGGAAGAAGAGTAGATCCGGACCGGCAACCATCATCTTACAAGCGGCATCTTCTATCTTCATCCGATGAGGACCGGCTCCATCCTGAAGACCTCCACCGCGGACCCATCTTCATCCGGCGACGTCCAACTGAAGAATGACGGTTCCTTTAAGGGACGTCATCCAAGATGGCGTCCCTCGAATTCCAATTGGCTGATAGGATTCTATCAGCCAATCGGAATTAAGGTAGGAATATACTGATTGGCTGATGGAATCAGCCAATCAGAATCAAGTTCAATCCGATTGGCTGATCCAATCAGCCAATCAGATTGAGCTTGCATTCTATTGGCTGTTCCGATCAGCCAATAGAATGCAAGCTCAATCTGATTGGCTGATTGGATCAGCCAATCGGATTGATCTTGATTCTGATTGGCTGATTCCATCAGCCAATCAGAATATTCCTACCTTAATTCCGATTGGCTGATAGAATCCTATCAGCCAATCGGAATTCGAGGGACGCCATCTTGGATGACGTCCCTTAAAGGAACCGTCATTCTTCAGTTGGACGTCGCCGGATGAAGATGGGTCCACGGTGGAGGTCTTCAGGATGGAACCGGTCCTCATCGGATGAAGATAGAAGATGCCGCTTGGAAGATGATGGTTGCCGGTCCGGATCTACTCTTCTTCCCAGATAGGATGAAGACTTTGGAGCCTCTTCTGGACCTCTTCAGCCACCGGATGATGGATCGCCAGCCCCCGCTTGGGTTGGATGAAGATTTTGGAGCCAGGACCGATCGGTGATACCCGGTGAGGTGAAGACAAGGTAGCATGATCTTCAGGGGCTTAGTGTTAGGTTTATTTAAGGGGGGTTTGGGTTAGATTAGGGGTATGTGGGTGGTGGGTTGTAATGTTGGGGGGGGTATTGTATGTTTTTTTTTTACAGGCAAAAGAGCTGAACTTCTTGGGGCATGCCCCGCAAAGGGCCCTGTTCAGGGCTGGTAAGGTAAAAGTGCTTTGAACTTTAGTAATTTAGAATAGGGTAGGGCATTTATTATTTTGGGGGTCTTTGTTATTTTATTAGGGGGCTTAGAGTAGGTGTAATTAGTTTAAAATTGTTGTAATATTTTTCTTATGTTTGTAAATATTTTTTTATTTTTTGTAACTTAGTTCTTTTTTATTTTTTGTACTTTAGTTAGTTTATTTCATTGTAGTTATTTGTAGGTATTGTATTTAATTAATGTATTGATAGTGTAGTGTTAGGTTTAATTGTAGGTAATTGTAGGTATTTTATTTAATTAATTTAATGATAGTATAGTGTTAGGTTTAATTGTAACTTAGGTTAGGATTTATTTTACAGGTAATTTTGTAATTATTTTAACTATTTTAGCTATTAAATAGTTCTTAACTATTTAATAGCTATTGTACCTGGTTAAAATAAATACAAAGTTACTTGTAAAATAAATATTAATCCTAAAATAGCTATAATATAATTATAATTTATATTGTAGCTATATTAGGATTTATTTTACAGGTAAGTATTTAGCTTTAAATAGGAATAATTTATTTAATAAGAGTTAATTAATTTCGTTAGATTTAAATTATATTTAAGTTAGGGGGGTGTTAGTGTTAGGGTTAGACTTAGCTTTAGGGGTTAATACATTTATTAGAATAGCGGTGAGCTCCGGTCGGCAGATTAGGGGTTAATAATTGAAGTTAGGTGGCGGCGATGTTAGGGAGGGCAGATTAGGGGTTAATACTATTTATTATAGGGTTAGTGAGGTGGATTAGGGGTTAATAACTTTATTATGATAGCGGTGCGGTCCGCTCGGCAGATTAGGGGTTAATAAGTGTAGGCAGGTGGAGGCGACGTTGTGGGGGGCAGATTAGGGGTTAATAAATATAATATAGGGGTCGGCGGTGTTAGGGGCAGCAGATTAGGGGTACATAAGGATAATGTAAGTAGCAGCGGTTTACGGAGCGGCAGATTTGGGGTTAAAAATAATTTGCAGGGGTCAGCGATAGCGGGGGCGGCAGATTAGGGGTTAATAAGTTTAAGGCTAGGGGTGTTTAGACTCGGGGTACATGTTAGGGTGTTAGGTGCAGACGTAGGAAGTGTTTCCCCATAGCAAACAATGGGGCTGCGTTAGGAGCTGAACGCGGCTTTTTTGCAGGTGTTAGGTTTTTTTTTCAGCTCAAACAGCCCCATTGTTTCCTATGGGAGAATCGTGCACGAGCACGTTTTTGAGGCTGGCCGCGTCCGTAAGCAACTCTGGTATCGAGAGTTGAAGCTGCGTTAAATATGCTCTACGCTCCTTTTTTGGAGCCTAACGCTGACATTATATGGACTCTCAATACCAGAGTTATTTTAAAGGAGCAGCCAGAAAAAAGCCAGCGTTAGCTACGCGGGTCGTTACCGACAAAACTCTAAATCTAGCCGAGTATGTTTGTGGTAAAAACACACTCATCTATAAACATTCTCTCATAAGGAGTTTATATATATATATATGTACGGTTTCTACAAGGTATATACTTTTTAACGGGAGTGTCTTTGTACTGGCATTCACAATATCAATTCTTTATATTTTGAATATTTCCAATATTTTAGTATTCCATTCCCTTAACTCACACTCTACACAGGAAGTAGCTAGCACACAGGCATACGGAAACCAGAAGTAAGTGTACTACCCCCTCCGGTTACTATTGGCATCAAATCACATCAGGTTTGGTGAAATTATTCTACTCCCGGTCCCTGATGTCACCAGGTTCTATTAAGACTAATAAGGTCTGATAAATAACTTATATATTTCCTATAGACTTCCTTTCTTACATTTTACACAGGAAATAGCCAGTTTCGAAACCGGAAACAACAAGGGTATGACCACTTCCGGTTCTCATCAATATTAGACAACATGTGGTCTGGCGAAAATACCTCACTTCTGGTTCTCATCAACACTAGACAACATCCGGTTTAGCGAAAATACCCCACTTCCGGTTTTAATGTTACCAGGTTTTATCAGTAGCGGTAAGGAATATCAAACAACAGCTATAACAAATGATTAATTATAAACCATACATAACAGGATATTACCAATTTAAGCATTTAACCAATGAATATAGAGTCTTAACACAATGTAGCTGTAAGGTCATTTCCATACATCCGTTTCTACAATGAATATCCGGGCCATAGGGTCAAAATTGGCGCAATTCAGGCACATTTGGCGCCATTAGGTTATGAAAACAGGTATAAAGGGAGCATTCTCACCAACCATATATCAGTCTTGAAAAAGGCCCTATTGGTGGGCCGAAACGCGTTGGCATATATGGTGAGTTACATTCTAATTATTCTAGAGTCATCTTTAAAACGATACTGCTCTATGTTGTACAATTTCTTCTTTTCACAGATTATGGAGTTTTTTGTTCTTATTTGATCACTATCAAGATTCCACTATATATTTTTTATTAAACTTTTTATTATACTTATTCTTATTTTTATTTCTTCACTTATTTTTATGTGCTTATTGGCTTGGAATCATAATTTTTGAGCGATTGCTTTCAACATTTGATTATCCACGTTTGACTGTTTTTTCCCATTTTTAGTCCATTAGTTTTGCTTTTGTTGTTTTTCTGACCACTTGGATTATAACTACACATTTGGATCATTTGGATCATTTGGAACTTTTTTCACCTAATTGGAACATTGGACTTGTTTGCTTATTCATTTTTTCTGTATTGTTACACCACTTAGATCCCTTGGATTCACAGCACATCCTTATATACACTGTATTTTCTGTATACACTGTATTATCTGTATTTTTATATACCCATTATTTATTGATCTGAATTACATACTTATTGTGCTCACTAGACCCCGAAGCGGTCATTTCTGTTTTTGTTATCGTTTTTACATTTTTTATATGTATATCTGCTTTTAATTATTTTAATTATTTTCATTGCTTTTATTGTACCATGGATCCATGTACTACTATGTTCTTGTAATTCTTGTAATACTTGTTATTAAATAATTTTATGTGTATACCTCTGTCGAACTCCACTTTCACCCCTGTTTGACCTGGCCTTTTGACTTAGGCGCTCCTTACATTTTACCATAGTTTCTGATAGATCCTCATGGGTAACTAGGGACCCATTTGTTTTAGGAGCTTAAGGTCTTTTCAAGTTAGCGCCGTCGGATAGATATTGTGTTAAAAAATCAAATAACAAACAGTCTTGATAAAGGTCACTGTGGGACTGAAACGCGTTGACTGGTAAGCATATCTCCAAATATATACCTCTGTCAAAACGATCTATACCATTTTATCTATCTTTTAACAGAAGGAGTGTTCAGAAATATTGTTTGAAACATCCTATTCGTTAAAAGAAGATCACACAACACCTTCACCCAGAATATGGAAGTGGTTATCGACCCTATCACCTTTTAAACATTTTCTAACATTTAACTCTTTTTCATAACTTTACGCCACGATTTTTTAAATATTTAAAGGGACATACCTTGTTTCTGCACAAAAAGATATATCATCTTTTTCTACTTTTAAGGGACACATTTTTTCTAATACAAAGGACACTCTACCCTCTCCCCAACCCCCCCCCCCCTGTCTTTTTCTGACATCTGATCACACGCAATTTTTCCAAGGATATCACATCACTTACGAATTTATCACTTTTATGGATTTTTAGCTTGATTTTGTTTTTATTAGTTTTTTGGCAATTGTTTGTTTTTCTCGCCAAATATTTGAATTTTGACTTGTTACACACATAGATACCACTATTTGTTTTCACTTTGCACTGTTATACATTTGCATTGTGGTTGGTTGTTTCTTCACTCATATGGTAAACACATAGTCAAAGTTCAGATTGTGGGTTAAGCAATTTGCCTTTTTTGAATATTTGAACATTTATATTGCCACTACCAGTAGCATTGGTTATCTCTAAGATTTAATATTTAAGGATTGTTAAATAGACATTTGGCACGCCGGAGGTCCATTTGTTTTAATGCTATTGCACTTTATTGAATTGTGTTTTTATATTGTTGTATAATAATTTTTTATATTGCTGTATAAATTTATTTACATGGATCCATGTTCTATACTTACTTATTTTTAAACTTATTTGTTTAATAAAATGCATTTCTAATTATTGTACACTTCATAGTACATTGCCTTATTCAGACCCAGCCTCCATCAGGGTGGCGCTTTGGTACATATCTTGTTAATAATATTTAACTAATGTTTGTGAGGCAGGAGTGCTGCGGTTTAGGGGTTAATATGTTTATTCTTGTGGCGGTGATGTCGGGAGCTGCAGATTAGGGGTTAATAATTTTATTTTAGTGTTTGCGATGCGGTAGGGCCTCGGTTTAGGGGTTAATAGGTAGTTTATGGGTGTTAGTGTACTTTTTAGCACTTTAGCTATGAGTTTTATGCTACAGCTTTGTAGTGTAAAACTCATAACTACTGACTTTAGAATGCAGTACAAATCTTGACGGGATAGGCTGTACCGCTTACTTTTTGGCTTCCCAGGACAAGTTTGTAATACCGGAGCTATGGAAGTCCCATTGAAAAAAGACTATATGCAATTTGCATAAGTTGATTTGCGGTAAGGCCAAAAAAGTGTGCGGTGCCCCTAAATCTGCAAGACTCGTAATACCAGCGGTAGTGAAAAAGCAGCATTATAACCCTATAACGCTGCTTTTTCACTATAACACAAAACTCGTAATCTAGCCGATACATAAGTATAAAATATACAATATAAATATGAGATCTCTTAATTGCTTTAAAAGATGTTTCTAATCAGAGGTGAAAAAGACAATTGGCCACAGATGTGTAAACTCTTTGTATAAACTCCTTATATACGTGAGTGTATAAGAAGTATTAAAAATTAAGAAGAATTAAAAATTAACTAATAATGGTATTAAATGATGTGTCCAATCCTCTATATCTTACGAAGTGAAGTGGTGTGCTCCACTGAGGGAGGATAGATAATCAAAAACTCCCTGAATAAATATATATTTTGATCCTTCTATAAAAGAAAAAAAAAACAATGGTGTGGAACGTTTTAAATAAAAATAATATTGGAAATGTGCTTACCAGTGGTGTACGCATTTCGGCCTCTTAAAGGCCTTTATCAAGACTGGTTTAGGTCTGTATTTGTGGGCTTTTTATACCAGACTACAGGTGAATATGGTGACAAACCGGAAGTGAATTTTTTGATACTTCCGGTCAAATACGTTAACATATTTTGTTTATATTTAATAAAACTGTTATTTTGATGTGTGTTAAGTTGTCCACTCTTACTTACAATTAGGTTACTAAATAGAGACCCAGCCACGTTGCTGTACTGATGTGATGTTCATCCCTTTATGTAACTTACTTCTTTTAAATTGTACAGCTTTTATATCTGTACTGTGTTACCCAAATAAGCCGTTACCAATAGCCAGGTTTGTGATCATTTTCCCCTCACTTTTTTGTATCGAAAAAGAAAAGAACAGAACACAAAAGCCGACTTTGGGCTTATCTAATTGGATATGACGTTGTATTCAGTGTTAGTTGTGGCTCTGATTCAGTGTGCTATAGGCTATTGCCATGGGTGTGTAAGCAATTCTTATTGGATACCCATTTATTGTTTATTAAACTGGTTTGTGGATATACAACTGCATTTTAAGATTAACTAGAAATGGTATTGAATGATGTGTCCAATCATCTATATCTTACGACTATGTGTTTAGTTGCGGCTGTCACACCAAATACTTGAGGTATGTGTGACATATATGAGAAACCCCATCTTAATAGGTGATAATATCAAACTTAATAAGGAAAATATATCCCCTATGTATGTTTTGCAACTATGTGCTTCATGCCTTGTCGCTAAGTGGATGAAGTGGCCGTGATAATCATAACAATGCTGAATCAAAGTGGTAACATCAGGAACAACAATGTGAAACAAAAATAAAAATAAATATATATGTGTGTAGCAAAATCCAGTGAAACAAAGTAAAATACAAAAAAAAGAAAGTCCAATGTGAAGAAAAGAAAATCCAATGTGGAAAAATGTGGAAAAAAGAATCCAATGTCTCTGAGTAATAACTTATCAGAATACGTAGATAAAAACCTGCAAAAATACGTTAAACAACTAGCCTCGTTTTTAAGAGATTCTACTCAGATACTGAACCTCTTAGAAGGATTACAATGGGAGAATGGTTATATATTAGCAACCTGCAACGTAACGTCACTATACACTAGCATTCCACACCAAGAAGGGCTAGAAGCAGTGAAGTTCTATCTAGAAAAAGACCCGGAGATACCACAAAGACAAAGTGAGTTTATACTGGATAGCATCAAATATATCCTGACCCATAACTATTTTTGCTACAAGGATATATTTTACCGGAAAATCTGTGGCACGGCGATGGGGACCAGGTTTGCGCCAAGTTATGCTAATCTGTACATGGGAAAGTGGGAACAGATTTTTTGGGACTCATGCCCATCTAGCGCGGACCTGGTTCTCTATCGCCGATATGTATATGATATAATCATCATTTGGAAAGGGTCATTGGAGGATCTTGAATATACAGTCAAGATCATGAATAAAAACACAGCTAATCTAAAGTTCACATATGAATGGAGCTATACAGAACTTAACTTCCTAAAGGAGAATTCCTTAGGATGAGGAAAAGTTGTTCAAACCTGTTCAAGTGGGAAGAGCAGGCACAAAAAAATAAGGTCCAAATTCCTCGACAGGGGATACGACGAAGACATGTTGGATCAGAAAATCGAGGAAGTGAGGAGAATAGAGAGAAAAGAACTAACTGACTATAAAGTAAAAATAACAGAAAGGGATGAAGAAATTCTCAATATCCCGCAGATAACTGAATACAGTGAAAATAAACACATTATCAAAAACATCTTTCGTAAACACTGGGCAATACTAAAGGGTGATGACATATTAGGAGAAAAACTACCCACAAGACCAAGATTTGGTTACAGGAGAACAAACAATTTGAGAAACAAATTAGCACCCAGCCTACAGAAGAGCAAGAAATCAGAAATTAAAGAAGTATTCGGAAAAATGTTTAAAGGTTTTTTCCCCTGCCACACCTGTAAGGCATGCAAATGTGGAGTCAAAACAACTGAATTCCATTCTCATAACGGTAAATAAAAACATAAAATTCAGGATCTTATCAGATGTCAAGACAAAGGAGTGGTGTACCTGTTGCAATGCCCATGTGGCCTTCAGTACGTGGGACAAACCTCAAGAACACTGAAAGATAGGATAAGAGAGCACCTTCTTCTGATTGAAAAACTTAACATGGATTCAGCCCTATATAGACACTTCTCGACAAAACACTAAGGAATCATCAAGAACCTCAAATATATGGGGATACAAAAAGTTACCAAGAACTGGAGAGGAGGTAACTATGAAAAGAAATTATTGACGGCAGAATCCAAAAGGATTTTCCATCTAGATTGTCTATACCCCAGAGGGTTGAACAACAAAGAAGACCTATCCCATCTTCTGAACTTCTCTTAAAGATCTCCCATTTGGACATCATGGGGCTCATTATATGAAATATGGGGATAAGTTTAATCCTACTAACCCCCTATTAATAAATTGAGCAGAATAATTTGAACATTAAAAATTGAGGGGCTATACATTCCCTGTGATCCTTTCTCTCTATTCCCATAACATATCTATGACACAAATATCACTGATTTGGACTATGTAGGTCAAAACAAATTAACTCATTTGAGGACTTTGATGTTTAGGGGGACAATCAACTTCAACTTCGACTTTACCTTAGAGGGATACATGCCCCCCAAATAATCAATGATACATGTGCAATACTATGTAGGTCACACCTACTTCCTTATTAAAGATCTAGGCTGTATCTCCAAAGGGTCACTTATTGTTAACTCTATTCTACTACCATTCTGAGAAAGATTTACCCATTTGGTTATAATCCTCCAACTACTTACCTCCACTATTTCATTAAGGATTTTATACAATCCAAGCCACTTTGGCTATATAATCCGAGCCTCTTTTGATTTCTCTTCTTTTTTTTAATCCAATATATGGATCACATGTAGCTTTAAAAGACCCCCATCTTTCTTTAAATAGTGGTCACCCACTGGGTATTCACTATAGTTTAAACAACAAAAGTATAAGAAGATCAAAGATGGAATATTCCACCTTTTATTCTATACTACTTAAAGGGGAGGTTCCCCTCAATCTGACATACTTTAGCCACTAAGTGGCAATCAAGCAGCACCTATCTTATAAAAGGCATTCTTATTAATTACAGATATAATACACTTAGAGATAAGCTCATAATCGATTTTCTATCAAGATTAAGCTATTCCTTACCCTAAACCAGCTTATCCACTCTATTCTACTACCATTCTGAGAAAGATTTACCCATTTGGTTATAATCCTCCAACTACTTACCTCCACTATTTCATTAAGGATTTTATACAATCCAAGCCACTTTGGCTATATAATCCGAGCCTCTTTTGATTTCTGTTCTTTTTTTTAATCCAATATATGGATCACATGTAGCTTTAAAAGACCCCAATCTTTCTTTAAATTGTGGTCACCCACTGGGTAGTTCACTATAGTTTAAATGACAAAAGTATAAGAAGATCTAAGAAGGAATATTCCACCTTTTATTCTATACTACTTAAAGGGGAGGTTCCCCTCAATCTGACATACTTTAGCCACTAAGTGGCAATCAAGCAGCACATATCTTATAAAAGGCATTCTTATTAATTACAGATATAATACACTTAGAGATAAGCTCATAATCGATTTTCTATCAAGATTAAGCTATTCCTTACCCTAAACCAGCTTATCAACTCAACTCTGCCCTTATAAATATTATTTATATTTGAGTCATACATTGTTATATGTTAATTATCCGGTAGCGGACATGACTGTCTGACTATCATTCAGTTGAGAGAGATTTTATTTATATCTAGGACAAACATCACTACTTGTTAAACTACTTGTTAGTTGACATGACTGTCTGACTATTACCGAGTTAAATTAGCGATATAATAATATCCACCTCATATAAATATCAGTCTAAGTATGCTGATATAGTGATATATATTAATATATATATATATATATATATATACAACACACAGAGATAGTCCAGCACTCACTTACAAGCTCTCAGCTAAGATTTAAAAGCAAAAATGGAAAGGTTAGTTACTGCATTTGGCCAGATGGGACAAGCCTAGGTACCACATCAAGGTCCTTTCCAATACCTGGGACCCTAAAATAGCCACACAATTCAAGCTCTCAAATCCAAACAAACTGGGAACAAGGGAAGGGTGCACAGGCTTATGTAATCACCCTAGACATATACAAAACACGGAAGGGGACTGCACTCTCATACCGGACCGGGTACACATCCCATGACCCTGTAACATGCTCAGCCCTGGGTGCTCACGGGCACTCACAGGAAGCTGTGCTGTCCCCAGAGTTACAGGCAGTTAACCCCAGATAGGTCTGGGTGCAAGAACCATATGGAAATTACAAAACAAATTAATACAATACACAGAGAAAGTCCAGCACTCACTTACAAGCTCTCAGCTAAGATTTTAAAACAAAAATGGAAAGGTTAGTTACCACATTTGTCCAAAGGGGACAAGCCCAGGTACAACATCAATGTCCTTTCCAATACCTGGGACCCTAAAACAGCCACACAATGCAAGCTCTCAATTCCAAACAAACTGGGAACAAGGGAAGGGTGCACAGGCTTATGTAATCACCCTAGTCATATACAAAACACGGAAGGGGATGCATTCTCATACCGGACCGGGTACACATCCCATGACCCTGTAGCATGCTCAGCCCTGGGTGCTCACGGGCACTCACAGGAAGCTGTGCTGTCCCCAGAGTTACAGGCAGTTAACTTACATATTGGTTAGCTAGAGGAACTAACCACAAAATGATACAAACTAAGCACTCAAAGAAGACCCTTGAATAATAGAGTTGTAAAAAGAATCACACAATTAAAACATAAATCTTTATTAGAATAAGTTAAAATCTGGGTAAATTAAAACTAAAATGCTGGCACTAAATTCTAGATTAGGGAACTAAAGGTCTAGAACTAAGACCTGATAGTATAAAAAGTATGCTGTCCAATAGTGGATTTAACAGGACATTGGTGGGGAATATAAATCCCTAAATATGGGGCTATAATCAAGAGGTTCAGAGATGTAGTAATAAGTTATGTCTAGAGTAATAGATTTGATACACTATTATCAAGTTGACATTTATTCAAGACTGCAGAAAAGCAGTTAACTAATTATTTGGTGTCCTATACCATTGACACTTCGTAGCGATAGCAATACGCAATTTAATCAGGAGACATTGTTAGCTCTGAGACCTGAACTCTCTGCAGTAACTCTGCGAGCATTTTAATATAATATCTACCCCAGACTGCATTCAAGCAGCTAATACAATACTGGGCGCTGCATACCAATGAGATTGAGCAGTGCAACATATAAAACCGGCAGAGATCCATATTAAAGCATTGCTGTTAAGACGTAAATTATAGCAGTCATTGGCTGTGTGATAAAAGTTGTAAGCACTCCGGGCGAACAGCATTTAACCATATCTAATATAGGGGTTACTATTGAGCATATTTTTAGCTCTTGAAACAATAATCCTATATTAGTGTACCTGTTGTGCAGCACAGACTGGGCATACAAATCCGGATCAAAGTTTGGGGAATCCAGACATAGTTAAGCTGGGAAGTTTACACCAAGAACTACAAACATTACCCCCTTTTGCTGTATACTATATATCTCGAGTGAATAAACGAATGCTAAGTATATATAGCAAATCAAACATTAATCTATAACTTATACACAACTAGGGGAGTACTTATGGGAATCATCTTGATATAATAAGTTACATTTACTCACTATATATAATCCCTAACATAGGGACTAGTGATATCACTACAATAATTCTAACTTAATCCTATCAAGAACAATAGAACATAACTATCATTTAGAGGGAATCAATACTCTATTATTTGTGATCATTAAATGATAGAGTATTCATAAGCATATTAGTGCTCACCCTCTAACTGGCTTCTTATCCCAGCTTACTATAGATAGCAATTAGGATATTAGATTCACATCTAAAGGAGGAATATTTACTTGATTTAACACATAGCTGCTCCACTCATAGTACTTTGCCTATGTGTTTAATACAGGCATTATTTATATGAGGCCACTTGTGAAATTTCTGCAGCTATAATTTATCTCACTTAGATGTATTATACACTGTATGAATCACATACGAACTATCTATCAATTGATATTTGGCTTTATGCCAACTTGATAATAGTGTATCGAATCTATTACTCTAGACATAACTTATTACTACATCTCTGAACCTTTTGATTATAGCCCCATATTTAGGGATTTATATTCCCCACCAATGTCCTCTTAAATCCACTATTGGACAGCATACTTTTTATTCTATCAGGTCTTAATTCTAGACCTTTAGTTCCCTAATCTAGAATTTAGTGCCAGCATTTTAGTTTTAATTTACCCAGATTTTAACTTATTCTAATAAAGATTTATGTTTTAATTGTGTGATTCTTTTTCCAACTCTATTATTCAAGGGTCTTCTTTGAGTGCTTAGTTTGTATCATTTTGTGGCTAGTTCCTCTAGCTAACCAATATGTAATGTAACGTTGTGGATACATAGCACCTTAACCACACATAATTGTGCAATTCTTGGGCCATTAACCCTATTGGGAACGGTAACTGACCCTATATTACAGTGAAAGAGTGGTGCCATCAGTTCAATCTGAACCTACAGGCAGTTAACCCCAGACAGGTCTGGGTGCAAGAACCATATGGAAATTACAAAACAAATTAATACAATACACAGAGAAAGTCCAGCACTCACTTACAAGCTCTCAGCTAAGATTTAAAAACAAAAATGGAAAGGTTAGTTACCGCATTTGGCCAAATGGGACAAGCCCAGGTGCCACATCAAGGTCCTTTCCAATACCTGGGACCCTAAAACAGCCACACAATGCAAGCTCTCAAATCCAAACAACTGGGAACAAGGGAAGGGTGCACAGGCTTATGTAATTACCCTAGACATATACAAAACACGGAAGGGGATGCATTCTCATACCGGACCGGGTACACATCCCATGACCCTGTAACATGCTCAGCCCTGGGTGCTAACGGGCACTCACAGGAAGCTGTGCTGTCCCCAGAGTCACAGGCAGTTAACCCCAGACAGGTCTGGGTGCAAGAACCATAGGGAAATTACAAAACAAATTAATACAACACACAGAGAAAGTCCAGCACTCACTTACAAGCTATCAGCTAAGATTTAAAAGCAAAAATGGAAAGGTTAGTTACCACATTTGTCCAAATGGGACAAGCCCAGGTACCACATCAAGGTCCTTTCCAATACCTGGGACCCTAAAACAGCCACACAATGCAAGCTCTCAAATCCAAACAAACTGGGAACAAGGGAAGGGTGCACAGGCTTATGTAATCACCCTAGACATATACAAAACACGTAAGGGGACTGCACTCTCATACCGGACCGGGTACACATACCATGACCCTGTAACATGCTCAGCACTGGGTGCTCACGGGCACTCACAGGAAGCTGTGCTGTCCCCAGAGTCACAGTCAGTTAACCCCAGACAGGTCTGGGTGCAAGAACCATAAGGAAATTACGAAACATATTAATACAACACACAGAGAAAGTCCAGCACTCACTTACAAGCTCTCAGCTAAGATTTAAAAGCAAAAATGTAAAGGTTAGTTACTGCAATTGGCCAAATGGGACAATCCCAGGTACCACATCAAGGTCCTTTCCAATACCTGGGACCCTAAAACAGCCACACAATGCAAGCTCTCAAATCCAAACAAACTTGGAACAAGGGAAGGGCGCACAGGCTTATGTAATCACCCTAGACATATACAAAACACGGAATGGGATGCACTCTCATACCGGACTGGGTACACATCCCATGACCCTGTAACATGCTCATCCCTGGGTGCTCACGGTCACTCACAGGAAGCTGTGCTATTCCCAGAGTCACAGGCAGTTAACCCCAGACAGGTCTGGGTGCAAGAACCATAGGGAAATTACATAACAAACTAATACAACACACAGAGAAAGTCCAGCACTCACTTACAAGCTCTCAGCTAAGATTTAAAAGCAAAAATGGAAGGATAGTTACCGCATTTGTCCAAATGGGACAAGCCCAGGTACCACATCAAGGTCCTTTCCAATACCTGTGACCCTAAAACAGCCACAAAATGCAAGCTCTCAAATCCAAACAAACTGGGAACAAGGGAAGGGTGCACAGGCTTATGTAATCACCCTAGACATATACAAAACATGGAAGGGGACTGCACTCTCATACCGGACCGGGTACACATCCCATGACCCTGTAACATACTCAGCCCTGGGTGTTCACGGGCACTCACAGGAAGCTGTGCTGTCCCCAGAGTCACAGGCAATTAACCCTAGACAGGTCTGGGTGCAAGAACCATAGGGAAATTACAAAACAAATTAATACAACACACAGAGAAAGTCCAGCACTCACTTAAAAGCTCTCAGCTAAGATTTAAAAGCAAAAATGGAAAGGTTAGTTACTGAATTTGGCCAAATGGGACAAGTCCGAGTACCACATCAAGGTCCTTTCCAATACCTGGGACCCTAAAACAGCCACACAATGCAAGCTCTCAAATCCAAACAAACTTGGAACAAGGGAAGGGTGCACAGGCTTATGTAATCACCCTAGACATATACAAAACACGGAAGGGGATGCACTCTCATACCGGACCGGGTACACATCCCATTACCCTGTAACATGCTCAGCCCTGGGTGCTCACGGTCACTCACAGGAAGCTGTGCTGTTCCCAGAGTCACAGGCAGTTAACCCCAGACAGGTCTGGGTGCAAGAACCATAGGGAAATTACATAACAAACTAATACAACACACAGAGAAAGTCTAGCACTCACTTACAAGCTCTCAGCTAAGATTTAAAAACAAAAATGGAAAGGTTAGTTACCGCATTTGTCCAAATGGGACAAGCCCAGGTACCACATCAAGGTCCTTTCCAATACCTGGGACCCTAAAACAGCCACACAATGCAAGCTCTCAAATCCAAACAAACTGGGAACAAGGGAAGGGTGCACAGGCTTATGTAATCACCCTAGACATATACAAAACACAGAAGGGGACTGCACTCTCATACCGGACCGGGTACACATCCCATAACCCTGTAACATGCTCAGCACTGGGTGCTCACGGGCACTCACAGGAAGCTGTGCTGTCCCCAGAGTCACAGTCAGTTAACCCCAGGCAGGCCTAACCATCTTGGATAACATCATTTAAAGGAACCGTCATTCAGTAAGAAGAATCCGGATGAAGAGGATTGTCAGGTTAGGTTATGTCCAGAAGAAGACCCAAATGCTAGGGTGAACTAAAATAACACCCTATCACTCTGAGTTTAATCCAGGACATGACCCCACGACAACTTCTATAAGACAAGGTACTCACGATATGGAGCAGTGTTGGTCTGAGTCCTCTGGATAGAGTAATGGAAATCTTGATAGCAGCAGGATAAACTTCAGAATTGGAAACTATAATCAAGCAGTTCAGGAATAGACCAAAATAGAACCCGAGTAGCAGAATAAGACAACTTGAAATCAGGCAGATAAAGAGTTAAACAATAATACAGTCAATAATGCAGAATTGTCAACTTGTATTCAGGCAGTTTTAGGGTTAAGCAATAGCGTGATCAGTAATGCAGAGTTTGGCAACTTGTAATCAGGCATTTTGAGGGTTAAACACAGCATAGTCAGTAATGCAGAGTTTGGCAACTTGTAATCAGGCAGTTTGAGGGTTAAACACAGCGTAGTCAGTAATGCAGAGTTTGGCAACTTGTAATCAGGCAGTTTGAGGGTTAAACACAGCGTAGTCAGTAATGCAAAGTTTGGCAACTTGTAATCAGGCAGATTGAGGGTTAAGCAATAGCATGGTCGTACAGGCAAAGGTCCAGGAACAAAAGACAAATTTCGAAAGTTTCAGAGTAATCACGACAGCCACAGAGGTTAACAAACAAATGGGCACCAGAGGATCGAGTCACTGGAATAAAAAGCCAGCCTGACGTCAGCCGAAGGGGACCGCTCAGAATGAGCGAGATGTTGCTAGGCAACTAGGCACACAGGGTGAACCGCCGGAACCTCTGGCCGCGGAGCGTGACAGTGCTCATCTCCTCAAGGACCCCTCCAGGGGACCCGACCAGGCTTGGCAGGATACTTCATATGAAAAGACTTGACAAGAGCAGGAGCATGTACATGAGAGGCAGGTTCCCAAGACTGTTCAGTAATAGGATAACCCTTCCAATGGACCAGGTAGTATAACTGATTGCCCCGTAGCTTGGAGTCTAAAATCTGACTGACCTCGAACTCCGAAGTACCTTCTACAAATAGCGGAGGAGGAGGTTTAATATTGATGGAGTACCAGTTGTTGATGACTGGCTTGAGGAGAGACACATGAAACACTGGGTGGATCTTAAGGGTCTTGGGTAAGGCCAGATGATAAGCTGAAGAGCAAACCTTGGAAACAATTTGGAAAGGTCCAATGTCTTTGGGACCCAATTTTGTACAAGGTTGTTTTAGATATAGTAGTATTAGTATAAATCTGGTGGACAACCATACCCTGTCTCCAGTGCGAAGTAAAGGAGCCTTACACCTTCTGCGATCAGCATATCTTTTGTACTTTATGGAAGAAGAGAGTAGATTTTGACGGATGCGTTTCCAATGGTTACTGAGATTTTTTACAATATGATCTGCTCCAGGAACTTCAGTGGAACTAGTAATCATAGGAAAAGTTCTAGGCTCAAAGCCATAAGCTGCCTTAAAGGGTGAGGTCTGTAAGGAGGAATTGAAGTGAGAGTTGTGAGCTAATTCCGCTAAAGGTAATAACTGTGACCAGTTAGAATGTTGATGGTTTACATAGTGTCTGAGAAAAGACTCCAATGATTGGTTTACATGCTCGGTCTGTCCGTTGGACTGAGGATGATGTGCAGTAGAAAGAGATAAGTTGATTCCGAAGTGCTTACAAAAAGACCTAAAAAATTTAGAAACAAATTGAACCCCTTGATCAGAAACTATGTCAGAAGGAAATCCATGTAATCGAGAGATATGAAGAATGAAAAGCTCAAAAAGTTTTTGAACAGAAGGCAATCCAGGAAGAGGAATGAAATCAGCAGACTTTTTAGAATCGGTCAACCACAACCCAAATGGTCGTATTTTCAGCAGAAACAGGAAGATCCGTAATAAAGTCCATGGATATATGGGACCAAGGGTAATGAGGGACAGGAAAGGGTTGTAACAATCCAAACGGTTGATGAGTGGACTGTTTATTAGATGCACCCTCCTCATGGTGGACCACCAAACATGCTGCTTAAGTTTCCACAGAGTATTGGTTACTCCAGGATGACCTGCCGATATATTGTCATGAGCCCAACGTAACAGCCTAAGATGTAATTTACTGGGTACATACAGGATCCCAGAAGGAATTTTGTAAGAAGATGGTACCTGGTTTTGAGCTGAACGTAAAGCCTGTACAGGAAAAGAGGCTACTTGAGCCAGAACTCTGACTGGATGTAGTATGGGTTCAGAATCCAGTGGAGTAGGTTCTGTAGACTGAACCGCCGGAACCTACGGCAGCGGAGCGTGACAAGGTTGCTCCGCGTTGGATGTCTTGAAGATGGACCCGCTCCGCGTCGGATGGATGAAGATAGAAGATGCCGCCTCGATGAAGACTTCTGCCCGTCTGGAGGACCACTTCGCCAAGCTTGGATAAAGACTTCTCCAGGCTTCGTTGAGGACTTCGGCCCGGTTGAATGAAGACTTCTGCGCTTCCTTGAGGATGGATGTCAGGTCTTCAGAACAGTAAGTCGATCTTCAGGGGGTTAGTGTTAGTTTTTTTAAGGGTGTATTGGTTGGGTTTTATTTTTAGGTTAGGGTTTGGGCCTGCAATAGAGCTAACTGCCCTTTTAAGGGCATTGCCCATCCAAATGCCCTTTTCAGGGCAATGGGGAGCTTAGGTTTTTTTAGTTAGTATTTTATTTGGGGGGGTTGGTTGTGTGGGTGATGGGTTTTACTGTTGGGGGGGTTGTTTGTATTTTTTTTTTACAGGTAAAAGAGCTGATTACTTTGAGGCAATGCCCCGCAAAAGGCCCTTTTAACCTCTTAAGGACATATGACGGAATTTTTCCGTCATAAAACAATTGAGCAAACTGAAAGCTGTGTCCTTAAAGGGTTAAGGGCTATTGATAGTTTAGTTTAAGCTAGTTTTTTTTAAAGTTTTTTTTATTTTGATAGGGCTATTAGATCAGGTGTTATCAGTTTACATATCTTGTAATTTGTTTATTATTTTCTGTAATTTAGTGTTTGTTTTTGTACTATGGCTAATTGTATGTAATGTATTTAATTGTATTTAATTTAGGTAAGTTATTTAATTGTAGTGTAGTGTTAGGTGTTAGTGTAACTTAGGTTAGGTTTTATTTTACAGGTACTTTTGTATTTATTTTAGCTAGGTAGTTATTAAATAGTTAATACCTATTTAATAACTATTCTACCTAGTTAAGATAAATACAAACTTGCCTGTAAAATAAAAATAAGCCCTAAGCTAGCTACAATGTAACTATCATAATATAATATATAATATTATATTATTTATTTAGATTTATTGTAATTCTATTTATGTTAGGGGGTGTTAGGGTTAGAATTAGGTTTAGGGGTTAATACATTTAATACATTTAGTATAGTGGTGGCGATGTTGGGGGCGGCAGATTAGGGGTTAATAAATGTAGGTAGGTGATGGCGATATTAGGGACGGCAGATTAGGGGTTAATAATATTTAAATAGTGTTTGCGAGGCGGGAGTTTGGCAGTTTAGGGGTTAATATGTTTATTATAGTGGCGGCGACGTTGGGGGCGGCAGATTAGGGGTTAATAAATGTAGGTAGGTTACGGCAATTTGGGAGGGAGATTAGGGGTTAATAAATATAATGTAGGTGTCGGCGATGTTGAGGGCAGCAGATTAGGGGTTAATAAGAATAATGTAGGTGGCGGCGATGTTAGGGATAGCAAATTAGGGGTTAATATTATTAAACTAGTGTTTGCGAGGCGGGAGTGCGGCGGTTTAGGGGTTAATATGTTTATTCTAGTGGCGGCGATGTCCAAAGCGGCAGATTAGGGGTTAAAAAATTTATTATAGTGTTTGCGATGCAGGAGGGCCTCGGTTTAGGGGTAATAGGTAGTTTATGGGTGTTAGTTTACTTTTTAGCACTTATAGCTACGGCGTTGTACCATAAAACTCTTAACTACTGACTTTAAAATGCGTTAGGGATCTTGGAGGTAGAGGGTGT